>NC_056725.1:556695285-556722785 GCF_019279795.1 Protopterus annectens
ATATCACACAAAGCCAATGTGCTGAACACTCACAGCCATTAACAGTAAACAACACACCTCATACACCTGTACTAGGTGCCTCTATCATCAGGCACACTGACATCACGTTCACCAGGCTTAACGAGGTGAGGGTCATGTCGGGCACTATGACCTGCCACATAACACAAACACTCAGGTAACCCCAAGGCAAGTACAGGTATGACTCAGTCAATGTCCATGCTGGTGTGAATGACCTGACACATACCTCCCTGGACTACATGACATGAGACAGTACGGAGCTCTCTGAGCACGTAGCCCAAGACAGTTTGACCCTGACCTTGAGTAGCATCCTACCCTCACCAAGAATGATGCCACAATATCAAGGCATGATGATCCCTTCCAACAATTGACTGACATACTGGTGTCATTCACAGGTGTGCCAATGCCTGCCATCTTGGGGTGGTATGCTTTGCTAGGGACAGCTTGCACCTGGCACCCTGTCCTATTGGAATTTGGCAGAACTTCTTGCTACACCCATAGTACCTGTATTAGGCAAGGCTCATAAGGCAAACCCACATCCATTTGTATCACAAAGGATGAGGAAGTAAGAGTGATGCTACTCAACACCGGAAGTCTAGACCTCAGGATGCACGCACTCAAAACCCTACTTAGCATTATGGACATCAATATCTGTGCAGTAACATAAACCTGTTTCAGGTTCACAGGAGCACACCAGCACTACCAAGTTATAGCTGTTACCATTCTTGTCGGCCCCAACACCTGAACAAGGGAGGGGGAGTATCAATATTCAGCAGATTCCCACGCCTCCACATTGGTGGCAAAGTACAACATAGGTGTTAGGCCATTGAGTACAGAAGAAGTAGTTGGGGACCTGGGGAAGAAACATGATAGCAGTCTGTCATTTGTCAACCACATGGCCAACGTGGATTGAAAGACATGTTATATAGCCCAGCTAATCACATGTATGGCAGGGGAGGTCATTGTGCCTCTTTACTCATCCATCATCAGGCCTATAATTGTGTACAATGCACCTTTTGGGATGTACCTAACCAGACACCTACAGCAACTGGTACAGGACAACAGTACCTCATCAAGAGGATGCAATGGCTCAAACAGATGTCATATGCTGCCCAGGTAAAGGAAATCCAGTTGGACTCAGTGGCATACTGCCTGTTCAGAGGCAATCTGTGCATGCCATATACAGCCATGTCCTACTCAGCAGTAATGAACATGCTGCACCTCAGGTAATCAGAGTCCCATACAGCCACATGCTCTGGAGACCTGAACCTCAGCACTGACATACATGGACATGCTGGAGGGCATATTCCTAACCAAGAGGCTCCCTTAACTCTGTAATGAGCTCACACTACAGGTTAGGCAGAGTCCCTCATTGACTCTCTTCCATAGGAATCTGGATGAGTGGATGGAGATCATAGTTGTACCCCAGGTATCACTTCTATGTCACTGTTAGACAGAGGCACAGTATACTAACGTCGGACAAGGGCATAGCAGCATAACTTGTAATTGGGTGGTGAAAGACAAACACATTCTATTAGGCTTATCAATGCCCTAGGGCAAATAGCCTAGTATGAACCTATGAACATGTGTGCACTGCTATAGTACTTCTGCCATATGTTGCATGTGTGTGTGTTGTGGGGGATGCACAGGTAATGGCCAGATATTTCTGCACAGGCGACATGTCTGACACACTCTGGGTGTTCATCCCTACATACTGGATGTGTGTTGCCATCCAACCCTGTGATGTGGACACACATTACTCAGCCTGGATATACATATCCCAACAACACCACAAGCACAGTACACTACCTTGCTATGTATGCATGTAATTACACAGTTATTCACTAGTTATGACTGTGATGCTATCTATGCAGCCCATTGGGCCAGTGGAAGCCACAACACACACTGCCGGCCCTTTTGCATATGCTTACCACAGACATCCCACATACTGCATGTACTGTGCACACACATATCTAACCCAGAACATCTGCACACCACTTATTAATCCTGTCCAGTGGACTACAGATACAGGCACATTGTATAACAATAGCAGGAGGCTACTGCAGCACAGGGCAGATTCACATGAATGCAAGGCATCTGTGGTCAGCAGTGTTAAGATGCTTCACATTCACCAAATGCACAGATATTGGCAACATTGTTGCAGACAGTTTAGGTGCAGGTACCCCCCCCCCATTCTCCTACACATGTGGTATAAGTTATCTCAGATGACTGTAACCTCCCTATCCTCTCACATGTCCAGGTGAGGGCCACCCTCAACATTGCAGAACACATAGCATCACTGTTACGAAATGGTATCCTGGATGTGTGCTACGTTCACCCCTGGAGGACATAGCACCACATGACAGACTGATATTAATCCCTGGCCATACTACAGGATATGTACCTGAACAGTGCCATACATACACAGTGGTCCCACACCAATGAGGAGTAACATCTACTGACCCTGGTAACTACTGCGTCATATGCACAACTGGCCTTTTGTTCTAAGCTATGGAAGTTTTAAGTATGGGCAACATGTACAGCAATATTACATATGTATATATTTCAGGACTATGTACACACAACCTGTCTCATGGACATACCTATAGATAGTGAACTATGATACATTTGGAGGTGTCACAGTAAACACAGTATTAACCTGCTACTTTGCATTACCTGTGTTTGTGGCAGCTGTTGCTGTGTCAGTGGTGCTGCTTGCTGCTTGCTGTTTTCTGCTGCTGCTGCTGGTTTTGCTGCTGGCAGTCTGTATATTTTCTTATTTCTGTCTCTCTCTCTCTCTCTTTCTCATTAGGTTTGTGCAATGACTGTATTGCATGTGTGGAGTGTGGGTACTGAATGCTTTTGTAGGTATCTGCATAGGCTCATGTGATGGCCTCTGCACCAATTGTAAGGCAGCATTGGCTGATTGCATACAGCCAGTTGTGTACTGATTGCATGTCTCACTGTGATTTTAGGACAGTGCTATAAAAAGGTATGTGAGATAGGCGTTGCCCTTTCAGATTGTAAGGGCGTGGACCATGCTGGTATGCTGTTGGAAAATGTTCTGTGAGTGTGAAGGTTAGTACATCTCTCATGCTTCATGCTGTGTTGTGAATTCAGGTTGCTGCTTTTCTCCCACCTATTCCCTGTAGTGAGTGTGTATGCATACTGACACCCACAACTATATTTATTATGTATTGCTATATATATACATATGTGTACATATACATACTGTCATATATGTACATTAGCTGACAATATTGGGTACAAGCTAACAATTTTCAGGGCTGTTTCTGTTAACACACACTAGTATGGGAATCCCGTAATTGGGACAGTGAAAGTCTGTCTGACATGCTTAGGGTAGTACACATACTATATTGCCTTTATCTTCATTCCTACTATTACATGTTCCACTTATTTAGCACTATATTCCTGTATGAGAGTCATGTCTTGCTGGTAGGTCATACAGACTAGTGTTACAATGGTCTTGTGGTAGGGCCTACTAGTATGCTTGTATTTTGCTTTCAAATTGAGTACAGGGTCTATCAATCAAAGTGCTGGAGGCACCTTCCAGCAGTTAAGGGGTTAGTAGGTCTCACAGGAGTCAGGCTGTGTTGCAGATACTGGCTGCTGCATTTATCTTCACTGTTTCCTGTAGTGAGTGTGTATGGATACTGACACCTACAACTATATTTCATATGTATTAATGTATATTTATATGTATGTATGTGTACATATACATACCTTCATATATGTACATTACCTTACATTATTATGTACAAGCTGACAATTAGCAGGGCTGTTTCTGTTGACACTTAACTAGTGTGGGAATCCAGTAATTCAGCCATTAAAACTCTACCTGAAATGCTTTGGGTAGTACACCTCCTATATTGCCTTTATATTGATTCCTACTATTACATGTTATATTTATTTTAGCACAATGCTCTCATATGGCAGTCATGGCTTAGTGGTAGGTCATACAGACTAATGTTACCAAGGTCCTGGGTTTGAGACTGGCAGTAGGAATTTATTTTTCTTTCCAAACCTTCAAAATGAGTACAGGACCTGTCAATCAAAGTGCTGAAGCCACCTTTAAGCAGTTAAAAGGGTTAGTGGGTCTCAGAGGGGTCAGGCTGTGTTGCAGATTCTGGCTGCTGCATTTATCTTCACTGTCTCCTGTAGTGAGTGTGTATGGATACTGATACCTACGACTATATTTCATATGTATTACTATATATTTATATATATGTATGTGTACATATACATTCCTTCTTATGTGTACATTACCTTACATTATTATGTACAAGCAAACAATTAGTAGGGCTGTTTCTGTTAACACTGAACTAGTGCGGGAATCCAGTAATTCGGCCATTAAAACTCTACCTGAAATGCATTGGGTAGTACACCTCCTATATTGCCTTTATATTGATTCCTACTATTACATGTTATATTTATTTTAGCACTATGTTCTTGTATGACAGTCATGGCTTAGTGGTAGGTCAGGTTTTCAAAATGAGTACAGGACCTGTCAATCAAAGTGCCATAAAGCACTTTTAAGCACTTAAAACCAGGTCTGCGCTCATTTGCGGAGCTCACGACAAGACTTGCGCTGAGCTCCACTAACACATGCTTACACCGCACTATTTTCTTTGAAAGAAAAAGGGGTGACAGGAAAGTGGTGAAAAAGGGGTGACAAAGAGGGTAAGACAGTAGGGAAACAAGCGTGGGATTTGCAGGAAGGATGTAGGTAAGGCCCATAGATGCCCATGTCTTCGCAGCAACAGCTGTGTATTTCTATGTATTTTGGTGAGACATTTGAAACCTTCCACCCTGAGAGAGGTGTCAGGACAACATTAATATTTGTTGTAGAGCCAATTGTAATTAACAGTTTAAATGTCCAGTGGACATGTGTGCAACATGGACAGCTATGTATGGGGCGTAATTTTTTTGTGGGACAGAGTGCCCTTTTTTTTTTTTTTTCAGGTGAGAGTGGTATGTCAGGTGAAGGAAGTCGGTATAGCTGGGGAGGTAGGTTGGGTAGGTTAACAGACAAGACAGACAAGACGCATACAGGGGCAGTGTATGACACAAGTGGGGGGGTTACACAATTGACGGGGATGGAGGTTGGGATATCCAAGACGCATGAGCCCACAGATGGCAACAGTGGAACTGATATCCCCACCCATAGGCAGTTGCCACTGTTCCTTCACAGCCCAGGACCGGGCTGTGCTGGGGGCTGTGTAGGCGGGGCTACGGGCATGCCCGTAAGCTGTGCCACCCGAGCCTCGAGCTGGCATAGGGGCCCAAGAACAGAGTCTTGGATCTCCCTTCGCACCACAGACCGGACACCTTGGAGGGTGAGTCGACGTACTCCTCCAGCCACGCTTGCAGAGGGGGGACGGGCCCCATCCCCTGCAGCGCTTCCACCCGAAGGTGGCACAGTGCCACTGGAGGAGGGTCCAGCCTGGGCACTAGTGCCAGGTGCAGTCGCCAGCTGAGGTGGGAGAGGTGGGTCCGCTGGGACCCGCCTTCCCAAACGTTCTAGGTTTGTGAGTAGTTATGTTAGTTTGGGTTAGTGGCATTTTATTCCATTCAAATTAGTTGTAACAGCATGCATTGGTATTCCCATTAAACAAACACCCAGATATTCACACCATTGCACAAGGGCATATCAATATCACATGCATTATTTGAACAGGGATACACATTCAAACAACATGCAGGGTTGATTGATGGCAACAGGCCATCAGGTTTGCAGGTATGAACAGGGCACATGCACAAACAGACATGCATATATTTTTTAAACTGACAAATGTCCATGGTTAATGAAATGTTCACATACCAATATTTAGTGGGTGTTTACAATTGCAATTATAGGATGGGGTGGAGAAAGGAAATGATGACACATTCATAACTTACACATTGATATACATTTGTAATAGGTACACAATTAACTTGAGTCTGATTTTTTAAAATGATTTTTATTTGGCTGTCATGCTAGACCTGTTACAAATACATCACTATCCTACTTATTTTGAATTTGGTCAGATACATCATCCTGCTACACTTTGATGACAGGACAGGGGACAACTATGGCTGTTTAGTCTGTCAGATAATCATTCATTCTATCTGCAAATTGTTTACTGTTATCACCATATACAGATTTTGGCCTAGACATTCCAGATTCAGACACACTGAAATCAGTTTGGGATGTTAATTTGTACTCCCACATGCATTTAGTTCTGTAGAAACACACTGAGGCTTATATATTCAGGGGTTATTACTACTTTATTTATTCATACATGACCCTTTCTGTCAGTCTCACACATCCTGTAACTTCACAGTTCAGGTTGGTACTTCTAGGCTTTGTTCACATATTAGACCTGTGGTAATTCAAACACTTTCCAACAGCCTCACTTCTGTCATGATTCAGCATTTCAACAGGGGATAAATCTCACATGTGACTACCTCAGATTCTGAAGCTGTACTCTGGAGACTACTGCAGGTTATACTATATTTAATTAATGGTGGGACATCTGTATTACAGCACTATTTATTTCTATCAATTATATTTCCAGTTCCACTTGCATACTGATGAACTTGTTGCAGCCATACCTGCAGACTTTCAATTCTTGCTTGCACATTATATTACTTTTAATCAATACACTGCAGTGTTCTGATACATGCTACACTATAATATTTATTTACAAGTACTGGGTGGGGTTACTAACCTGCATGGTGGCGCAGCCGCACCAGCCTACGGTCATGCATCTCGCGGTTTGCAGAGCGGACACCTGCAGCTGTAATACAAAGGAAGTAATACTGGACTACACATCTCCATGGTATCAGCTAGTTGAAATCCTTACATACATGAGTAAAATGTAACTTACTCAGTAGTGGGGTGTTGGGCATATCCCGGGCCTCCTGGATCCATTGGGTCAACTGGTCTTGCTTACACCGCTTCAGGTCCGCATGGTGGTGACGGACCTGCTCACCAGTGCGTGGAATGCCAGTAGCACTGGTCAGATCATGAGCCAACCGGTCCCATGCCTCCGCCCTATATGCTCCCCATGAGACCTGGCCCTGCATGAGTTGGGCCTCATGACGGTGGACTAGGAGCCAGACCATGTATCTGGACTCCTCAATGCCCCAACGCTGTGCTCGAAAGCAACGTCCCTCACCTACTCCACTCATGCTGACTGCAGGTCTGTTCTACAATCGGTTATGCTGTGTATTCCCGCCTATGGGGCTTATATATACCACTTTTCCCGCACATTTCTGTGATTGGCCATTTTGGAATTGTATCTACTTCACTGAAAATGCTTTATCATGCTCCATTCTGGATTTTATCCCATATATATGCTATTTCTGCATTTTTAGGTATTGCTGTCATGGCTTAGTGGTTTAGTACCTTGACTCTAGTGCATGGTATCCTGGGTTCGAATCTGACCATTGATTTTTAATTTTCCTGAAAGAAATGAGTTGAGGACCTGTCAATCAAACATGCCATAAGCACTTTTAAGCACTTAAAAGCAGGTCTGCGCTCATTTGCGTGGAGCTAACGCATGCGCACTGGCAGTTAGCTTGTGGGAGCGGCGCGCAAATGGTGTGCGCTGGGATAAACCTTAATTGGCTAGTGACACACATGTTAAGCTGAGCACAGCTAGTTGCAAACAGTTTCAGCCTGTTAAACCGGTGCTTAGCAATGGGCATGCAGTTTGCAGCTTTTTAAACACTACGCAGCTACGGGCACTCTGTCTCACAGCAGCTTAGCTATCAGTACATTTCTAATTATTTTTATTATTGTGTTACTTCAAAATATATGCTCCATTTCACAAAAGGGTATACTTTTACATTTGTACAATACTGTCAGTGGCCTTTTTAGTGCTTATTTACAAGCAAAGGTCATTGTGTGGGCTCGAACTCTGCCTGCCTATTCTTAAGACGGCAACTCTACCGTTAAGCTATTTCTTCTTGGCTTACTTTGCGTATTTAGTTCTCCTATCCTTCTCCACTGCCTGCTAACTGCAATTGCGCTAGTAGCACACCCGCGCCTGGCTTTACAGTAGCACACATTTACGGGGTTTAAAAAAAATAAAACAGTTTTTATTTTCATTTTATAGCATCTATTCACTTTGTACACTGATGGTCTGTGGGGGAATGTGTTGTGTAGTGTGTTTATTTACATTTCCATGGCCTCTCTCGTGGCTGTTTACTTTCAGCCATTCTACACTTCCGGGGGCGTGTCCGCATGCAGGGCTTAGCCTACGGACATGCCCCCTACTCTCTTACATGGGCCGTGTAAGAGTTACAGTGTGATTCAGCATGCCTCATGCACCTCATGCATATGCATGGCATGCTGACATCACACCGTTTAACTGCAGCCTCCATGTAAGAGTTATAACTCTTACACGGAGGCTTCGTGAATCTGGCCCAATAGTTTTTCATAATTTGCTGAAATTGTAAAGTTTCCAAGTCTTTAATACATTGTTTCCAACAAATAAAATTTTTAGTTTCCCATTCATTAAAGATGTTAATCTGAAGTTTATCTGGGAAGTTTTTTTTGTGATTTTAAAGGGGATTATTAGGTCAAACCAGGATTTGATATCTGCATTTGAGTATATTATTTTTCTAAAATTGTTAATAATGTTATTTAGATAGTTTAGTTTTGTGGGTTTTGTCACATTATATTGAACAGTGTAACTAAGAAGAAACCAGAACTTATTGGAGAGATATTTGGAAGGAATGTTCCATAACAGTGAGCTTTCATTCTGTATTATAGCTATATGAAGATCTTTGCAATTTCAGTTGTAATTTGAATACATCCAATTTAATGTGCTTTTAAGTAATGATGCTTTTATATGTGTTTCCAAGTCAGGGAATCTTAAACCACCACCATCCCAAGATCTAACATGATTTGTATATGCAATCCTAAAACATCAGCACGAATTTGAGCAAACCAGGAAAATGATGCAGAAAACAACAGTTCAGCACAGGTACCACTCTACAGATATTTATTAAGTGCTTTTGTCTAAAATAAATGTCAGACTTCTTCACAATAAAATTACAAAGAAATCATTGACTTCAAATACACAATTCTCCCCACTCATTGGTCAAACACTCATATAGGGACATGTGTCCCTATGTGAGTGTTTGACCAATGAGTGGGGAGAATTGTGTATCTGAAGTCAGTGATTTCTTTGTAATTTTGTAATTTTATTCTGAAGAAGTCTGACATGTATTTTAGACAAACGTGCGTAATAAATATCTGTGGAGTGGTACCTGTGCTGAACTGCTGTTTTCTGCATCATTTTGCTGTATATGCAATCCTATTTTTTTTTGGGTACCATAGGAAGTTTAATAAAGTTTTATTTATGAGTTTAATATAATTATTTCCAGGATGGGTGTCTAGAGCCAGAACAATATGTAAACGTTTTGGAAGGAGAGTCATTTTTAACAATTGCAGTCTGACCTCGAATGTAAAAACATATTGTTCCAACTACTTATACATGTATTTAACTGAGATATTATACTTTTATAATTTATTTCTCTTGTTTTTTTACCAAGCTTTTGCATAAGGTTATCCCTAAGTAGTTTAGTGTATGAACTTGTTGTCCAATAATGCTTTGGTTAACTAGCTGAGATTTCCCTTTGTCATTAAGAATAATATGTTTAGATTTTTGCTTATTAAAGTGGTGGCCTGAAATTTTTTGAAAGTTATTTATTATTGTGTCTAGTTTTAATAATTCTTGGTTTGACTTAGGTAAGGTAAGCAGAATATTATCCGCAAATAGTGCTATTTTAGAATTGTATTGAATAAAAGTATTAATGTCTTTGATTTCTTATTTCTTATTGATGACACTAATATTTCTATGACAAGGGCAAATAATATTGGGGATAAAGGGCAACCTTGTTTGGTGCCTTTCGTTATGGGGATGTACTTTGCAGTGAAGGGGCCTAATTTGACATATTCCAAATTATCTTTATAAATAGCCTTTATCATGGAGATGAGAGATATGGGAAACGAGAATGCTTTTAGTGTTTCAAACAAAAACAAATCTCAGGTTACAGAGTCAAATGCTTTTTTTATGTCTAGCGTCACCAACAAGGCTTCTTCATTTTCTTTGTTTAAGAATTCTATTAATGTTGATATCCTTTTGATATTCTCATGAGTGTGCCTTTTCTGAATAAACCCGGTTTGGTCATTATGAACTAAATGTGAAAGTGGAACCTTTATTTTATCCACAAATATAGACACAAAGATTCTGTAGTCATTATTCAATAAGGAAATTGGTATGTAAGATTTACATAGCTGCAAATCTTTGTCAGATTTAAGAATAGGGATAATCAAGAAGTATCTCCAAGAAGGAGGAGACAAATTTTTAGTTTGTACTTCAACCAGGGTCTTATCAGTAAAGATATAATTGTATCCGGAAAAAGCTCATAAATCTCTGCTATGATGCCATTTATAACTCTATAACCCACCAAACACTTTATTGCAAAGCTTTCGGGTCTACACCCTTCATCAATACAAAATAATTACATTCATCCAATATTTAAATAGGAGATACAATTAGATCACATGCTTCAGCCTACCTATCACACTAACCAACAATCAAGTCTTAAAGAGGACATCAAAATAAAACATCATATGATAAAATGCATTTCATAAATATGTTAAGTCTACCATTATATAAAATAATAACAAAATATCCAAATACATAAACCCATATGGGTATAAATTTTACATTCAAATAGCAACATACTTATTTAAAATATATCTATCTATCTATCTATATATATATATATATATATATATATATATACACACATATACACATACATACATACACATACACATACAAATACACATACACATACATACACATATACATACATACGCACATATATATATATATATATATATATATATATATATATATATATATATATGGACTAGGCCAGCTGCTAAAATAAAACAGGGCAAAAAAACAACAGAAACAGGTAACTAAGTCAATAGAGGTCCCAGTGTAGTGCAATTTCCCATCTCTACAAATAAATGCTACAAATCTGTAGTGTGGTGGTGAAAAGAGCCGGTCTCTACATACAAAAAAAAATAACATCAAAAAACATGGAGTCATCCTACAAACTCATTTACATACATGCACTCCCTACGACATACTCCCCATACATCCTAACCATAACCTAGTACCCAAAATACCAGGATTCTTCTACTAGGATAATATATGGGTGGAAAAAGGAAGGAGTGGGCAAAGAGTTGCTATCTCACAAAATGATCAACATCAAACCTCTATAAACCCCCTACCTAAATTCTCAAATGCACAGAAATGCTGAAACCTTAGGCCAGCATAAAAATAAATATAAATAAAAATAAAATAAAATATATATATATATATATATATATATATATATATATATATAAATATAAGTATGTATTGGTAATTTTATTTGTATGCATATGCTTGTGTATGTGTATATATATTGTGTATATATGTGTATATATGTACGATGGAGCACTAAAGTACTTTCAGCTATACTAGTGTATGTTAGAGTTGTATTTAATCTATCCTCTAAACTGAAGACTCTTTCCCCTTTCACTGTACATGTGCACACTACTGCCCCCCCCCCCATTTTTCTCTTCCTATTGTACTCCTAGGTCAATTACTTGAAACTACTTTCTTTTGGAAAACGTTTACCTATGTACCTACATCCCGTACTCCAATTATTTTTCCATGTAGAATTGGTGGCTCTTTTCACCACACTGTACTAGATTAGTAGCATAAGATTTGTAGTTATTAGGAAGATACTGCACTACACTGACCTGGAATTGACTTAGTTTGGTTTGCCTGTTTCCTTTTTAGCAGCTGGCCTAGTCCAGTTTTTCTGACTCACAACCTTGTATAACATTGTGTCTACCCCCTACCCCACCTTGAACCTGCACAGCTCCCTCTCACTCCTGCTTAATTACAGAGGTATCTTCCTTTCTTTTACTGTTCTGTCCTAACCAGCCCTATATATAGGTTCTGCAGTCTTGAGGACAGGTGTAGCCCCGTTCTATTCACCTCGCTACGCTCGCCTCACTCTACTCCTCTACCCTGCCCCCACTTCCTACCCACCCCCACTACCTCTACATTTATTCTAACCCCAGATCACCTAACCACACCCTCCTCCAATCAGAGACCTCTCATACACACCCCCTATCAAATTGCCACCTTAAAAAGGTACATAGTATCTACTTGCCATGCATTCACATTCACACCCATACTTGAGCCCCAAAACCACTAAGACCCAACAACTACTCCCTCATAAAATACCATTAATCCTAGGATTTCTCTTCCTAACCCTCACATACCTAACAAACATCACATCATTATATACAAACACATCACTAGAAAACACATAATTCTACACGACACTTTCTCAAACAAATATAAACTCATACATTTTCTTTCCTATCTCCTCCACATTAGTTAAAGACAGCTTAATCCTACGCATTCATAAGTCTCACTAGAAAAACATTTAGATCCAGTGTAGACATAGTGCACACAAATAAATACATACTGTTTATCACTAAAAAATCTACTTATCTGGGAACATACACCCAAACCCTGGACCACAAAACTCTCTCCTCTCTGCTAGGCAAATCTCTGGCCTATTGATTCTGAATGTCAACATCAGAAACATCTCTGACAAACCTTCTGACCTACATGCATTTATGGCTCACTACTCCCCTGACATACTAACCATTACCTAGTACCCAAAATGAAGACATTCTTCTACCAGGATATAATATCCTAAGACTGGATGGAGTGGGCAAAAAGGGAGGTGGAGTTGCTATCCTCTACAAAAATACGATCAACATCAAACCTCTATAAACCCCCATACCTAAATTTCAAAATGCTGAAACCTTAGGTTCAACCCTAAGCATAAATGACACAAAAACTATCATCATTCTCTGCTGTTATATTCCCCCAGGTAATAACTCACCCATCACTGAAGAAATGTTACAATGGGTCACAGATAATCTCCCCCACGAAACCTTCTTACTAGGTGACATGAACACTGATTGGTCAGCCTGTACCTCTAACAACCCCACTAACCATATTAATCTTTACAGTTTTACCCATCTTATCCAATAATCCACTAGAATTGACAACCCCCCCTCACAAACAGTCTATTCTAGATTGGACACTAGTTAACTGCCCCAAACAAAACTATCAGACAGGATGCCTTCCTGATGCTCTTAGTGACCATCTCCCCACCTTCCTCCTGCAGAAACATACCAACATAGCCAAACCCATTGTTTTTAGACAAGTCATAGACAATCGTAAACTAAATATACAAGAACTAATCCGCATTCTAAAACATAGTAACTGGAACCCACTACAATCCCTAACTCTAGACCAAGCCGTTGACTACTTCAATAATATTCTCATCAATATCCTTGATAGACTCGCACCAATTAGGAAAATAAGAGCCATGGCAAACTATGCACCATGGCTAACTAGGGAAACTAGAGCCCTTCTAAAGTCAAGGGATAAGACTTGGAAAATTTGGAAGAAAGACAATACTAGCCTAGCCAAACAAAGTTACCTACGACTTAGAAATCAGGCCAAGAGACAAACTAAACTTGATAGACAAAATTACTTCCTCAATATCCAAAACAAACATTCAAAAGATCCCCAAAAGTTTTGGCATGCCATTAACTCTCTTTTAAAACCAGGCAAAAAAACACTCCCATTCCTAACTCCACAAATAACAAGGACATTGCCTCCCAATTCAATCACCACTTCACAGAATCCATCCTACCACTATCCTCCCAACTATCCAAAAACAGCCCTACATATAACCTTAACAAATGCCCTGACAACATCCCATCCTTTACGCTCTCACCCATTCCCACCTCAACAATTAAAAAACACCTGCTAAAACTGAAACCTACCAGCCTTGCCACAGACAATCTACCTGGAAACTTCCTAAAAATAGATGCTGAATCCTTAGCCTTCCCTATTTCTATTCTCATCAGTTGTGTCATACAAGAAGCATATGTCCCACAGCTATGGAAGGTATCATACATTATTCCACTACATAAAGGTGGAAACTCTTATGAATACTCAGATTATCACTCAAATTCCATTCTATCCCCCTTATCTAAAATGCTAGAGAAACGTATACATTCTCAGGTAACACAATTCCTAAACTCACACGATCTCCTCTCCCCCACACAGCATGGCTTCTGACAACACCAATCTGATCAACCAGCACATAAATAATAATAACTTTGTATCTGTGATATTTATAGACCTCTCCAAAGCATTTGACATGGTTTCACATTCCTTACTACTAGACACCCTGACATCCCTATCCTTTGCCCCTGGTTTAAAAGCTATCTATCAAATAGCAACAATCTGTCCAATGGCAATGTGTACTATCCCCCCTTACTCCCAACTACCATAGGTGTACTACAAGGCTCCATATTAGGCCCACTTCTTTTCTCCATATTTACCAGTAATCTCCATACCACCACACAGCATGCTTCACTTATACAATACATTGATGATTCAACTCATATCTGTTCAGTTCCATCACTTCCCACCCTACAACATCTCACCCACAAATCCTTTAGCTCTGTGGAAAGTTGGATCACTCAGATCCAACTTATCCTAAACCCTAATAAAACCAAATTACTACTTTTCACCTTGAACAAAACCATTTCCACCCCCTCTGTCCTTCACTATCTCCTCCAAAAATGGCACTATTATCTCTCCTTCTGACCATACCAAACTCCTAGGCATTGAAATTGATAAGAAATCTACACTTCGACGTCCACATTTCACAGACTATCAAAACAGTCCATTAAAAACTGGGAATACTATATAGACACAGGAAATCCCTCTCAAAACAAGCACGGATTACCTTAGCCCAAATTCACCTCTTGTCTACCCTAATGTATGCTGCTCCAATGGTTACCCAGCTTAGAAAACTTAACCTTACCAGAATCGAATCATGTTATAATAAAATTGCCAAGTTTACAAGCAACTCCACATTTAGAACCCACCATTGCCAGGCTCTAAGGCAACTGCAATGGCTGGAACTTCCCCAGCTACTAACCTATCACCAATTAGTCATTGCCGAAAATGTGGTAACACATCCAGAAAAAAAACCTGCACTAGGAAAACTTCTCACCCACTGAATACAAATTGTGCTCTGCGATCTTCCGACAAACCCCTCATCTGTATCTCTAGGGCTAACAATACTACAGGATAAGGACTGTTCTCCCACTGCATAGCTAGAACCTGGAATAATCTCCCTCCTGCTCTGATTTCTGCCCCTACCTCTTCTGACTTTAAAAACTCACTTAGAACACACTTCAAGAATAAGTGGCTATGCCCATGTATTACATAGTCCTCAAATTATTTCACTTATATACCTCACTTCCTAATATATATACTGTAATATATATTACAGTCCACATCTTCTCCTAATGCTGATTGAATTTGTATACTTATTCTGTTATTAACCATGTGTAACTATTTTTTCTTGTAGATATAGGTCTTGTTGTGTCTTCTGCTGTATACTGTATTTTAACTTACTGTTTGAAAATTCTCTGTATACTGTATTTTAACATATTGTGTAAGTTCGGTTTACTTACTGTTCACTTTTCTCCCTGGGCCTCCGCAGAAAATGGACCTGTGTCCAGTCGGACCATCCCAGTTAACAAATGTAAAATAAAATAAACATCATTCATTACCATAATGGTGCAGTAAATATTAATTAAAAGACATTAATCACTAACAAAAAAAAAGAACAAGATTTGATTATTTACCAGTTGATTCTTTCAGAGATGGATTTGCTGTGGCAGTTGAAGTCTCAGTTTTTTTGTTTCTTCTTTTTGACTTCATTCCATGTATTTTTCTCAGATGTTCTCTTTAAAGAAGACAGGGAAAGTCCATATCCTCTGGGATGGTCGTTAGGTTACTGTTTGTTATAAAGGAGATATCTTCATTCAGGTTATTAAAGATTCTTGTGCAAGAAGAAAGGTGCATTTTGATTTTTGCTGGATACAATATTTGGGGTCTGATGTTGTTTTGTTTCAGATATTTAACCAGTGGCCAACAGTTCTTCCTCATTTCCAGAATTCTTGCAGAGTAGTCATTATCAAATCTGATGGGGTGTTGGTTAAATTTAATGTGGCTTTCCTCCAAGCAGTTTTTAACACTAGTTCCTTATTAAGATAAGAGAATAATTTTACAACAGTAGATCTCAATGTTGCTGTGGGGGATGTGGGCACAGGCTTACCAATTGTCCTATGAGCTCTTTCTATACCAAATGAGAGCCCTTCGTGCGAGTCTAAAATTTTGGGAATCCAATTATTCAAAAATAAAATCATGTTCTCACCTTCTGCTTTCTCTGGTAGTCTGAAAATTTGAATATTGCATCTTCTCTCCCGATTTGCAAGGTCATCAATTTTATTCATTAGCCATGTGTTTTTTTTTAGAAGAAAGTCTGTGTGCAGTTCATCCTCCTTTAATCTACTATCTATGTTGGTTGTGGCTGTCTCCATGTCCATTATTTTATTTTGATGTTGTTGAAAAAGGACTCTAAAAACTTCAGTTCTCACTTAAATTCTCCAGCTTTTGTTGGAAGTCATCTATCTTCAATGATAGTTACTGCAGAGTGGAAGACACCAGCTGGAGTTCTTTCCTCAGTGCAGCATCAGATTGTGAAGACTTGGAGCTGTTCATTTTCCTTCAAGTTTAGTCTCAAATAATTTGACAGGAATTGTTTGGAATAAAAACATCAGAGTTTGTAAAGTTAAAGTTTAGATTATTAGTAACTAGATTTTATAAAATTTAAATATATATATTAGTCTAATTCATGTCTACTATATTAATTTTATAGAGCTCAGAAAAAGTGCTGTGCTTAGCTGGCCATCTAGGCTCCACCCCAATACAATCCTTTTCTGAATAGTATGATCCACGACTGAACACTACAGTGCCTGTGTGAACCGCACAATGCCTGTCTGAACACTTCAATATTTAACTGAACATCGCAATCCTGTCTGAACACTTCAATCTCTGTCTGATTGCTACAATCTCTGTCTGAACACTATAATTCCTTTCTGAATACAATGGTCCCTGTCTGAACACTTCATTCTCTGTCTGAACTCTTCAATCCGTTTTTGAACACAACAATCCTAGTATGAACACTATGATGCCTGCCTGAACACTTATGTAACTTGCCATCCCATATCATGAATAAAATAATATGTTTAATAAACATTTCTCAGCTCTTAATGTTTCATATACATTTAGGAGTTTATGAATTATATGTATTGTGATGCCCATGCACTGGCCCAGTAATCAAGGAGCCTCAATTCTCAACACTAGCATCAGTGAGGGGCATCCACATTGGGAAGGATAACAAGTACACGCTCAGTAAAGTACAATTTCCCTTAAGTCCACACAGAGATCACAGTCAGTCTGGGGCTGGTTTCTCCCTTTCTCTCCACATCCCCAATAAGCCTCCCCACTGGCACAGCTATAGAGTGGAGTCCTTAGCCAGGGTTCCAAGCCAAAGCTTCTTTAAGCTTCTGGAATGCCTGCTCACATGCTATGGTCCACACTACCTTATCTGGCCTGTTTTTCCTTGTCAGGTCTGTGAGGGGAGCAACTATGGCACTATAGCTGGGGACAAACTTTCTGTAGTACCCTGCTGTCCCTAAGAATGCCCACACCTGCTTTTTGGTAACAGGTGCAGGCCATTTCTGAATGGCTTCCACTTTGGCAGGTTCCGGCCTGATCTTTCCACTCCACACTCTGTCCCAGGTAGAAGACCTCCGCCATACCCACCTGACATTTGCTGGGCTTAATGGTCAACCCTACCCTCTCTAGTCTTCCCAGCACCTTCCTGACATGTTGAAGGTGCTCTTGCCAGGAATGGCTGTAGATGGAAATGTCATCTAGGTAACAGGGGAAAACACTCCTGCTCCTGCTTGGAGATGATCTACCAGCCTCCGGAAAGTCACTGGGGCATTTTTCATTCCAAAGAGCATCTTAATGAACTCATACAAGCCAAAAGGTGTCACAAAGGCTGACCTCTCTCTAGCACTGGGAGTCAAGGGTGCCTGCCAGTAACCCTTGGTAAGATCAATAGTTGTAAGATACTTAGCCCCACTCAGCGCTCTAGGGCTTCATTTGTCCTAGGCATGGTGTAAGCATCTGACTCTGTGTGACTATTTAATTTCCTGTAGTCCACATAGAACCTAGTGCTGCCATCCTTCTTTGGCACCAGCACCACTGGGGAGGTCCAGGGACTGTTGGACTCTTGAATTACCCCTAGTTTCAACATTTCCTGTATCTCCTCCCTCAGAGTCTGTTTGACTCACACCCAGTAAGGGGCCTGCCTAATAGGCCTTTGGGGTCCTGTATCCACCTGGTGGTACATCAGATGGGTCCACCCTGGTTTCCCAGTGAACATGTTCCCAAACTCCTGTAACACTGCTTGGATTTTGCGAACCTGGGTAGAAGATAGGCTTGCCCCCCTGCATACACATGCTTTAGTGTGTTGGGTGGTGTTTTGGGGATTCACAGTTTCAAGATTCCAAGATCTCGAGATTCTGAACTCAATATTCTGAAACTCGAGATTTTGGGATTTCGAAATTTCATAGTGAACCCTTCTTACCACTTTGTAGGGTCCCTCCCAAGCTGCTTGCAGCTTGTTGTGTCTGATAGGAATGAGAATCATTACCTGCTGCCCTACAACATACTCTCTAACTCGAGCATTCCTGTCATACCAGACCCTTTTCTATCGATGGGCTTCTGCCACGTTCTCCTGGGCCAAGCCCATGAGTTCCCTGAGCCTTGTCCTGAGGTTTAGGACATATGCCACAACAGACTCCTTGTGAGATTCACACTCACCTTCCCACTCATCACAAATTAAATCTAGGGGTCCCCTCATCCTACACCCATACAGCAACTCAAAGGGTGAAACACATGTAGATTCCTGGGGAACCTCTCTGTAAGCAAACAACAGATGGGGCAAATATTTGTCCCACTCCCTCTTAAACTGGTCTGCAAATGCCTCTAGCATGCACTTGATTGTAGAGTTTAACCTCTCAACAAGACCATTAGTCTGGGGATGGTAGGGGGTGTTCTTTAGGTGCTTCACCCCACAGTACTTCCACAGACAAGCCAGCAGGTCTGACATGAAATTGGCACCTCTGTCAGACAGTATTTCTTTTGAGAAACCTATCCTGCTAAAAACCTCTAACAAAGCATTTGCCACCTTTTCCGCCTCAATGGAGTACAAAGCCACTGCCTCAGGGTATCTTGTAGCATAATCTACTACCATTAGGATATACTTTTTCCCTGTAAAACTTGGGATACTCAGAGGCCTCACAATATCCATAGCTACCCTCTGAAATGGCTCCTCAATCACAGGCAAAGGCATCAAAGGAGCTCCCACCTTGTCTCCTACCTTGCCTACCTTTTGGCACTGCTCACAGGTCCTGCAGTCCCCTGTTACATCACTGGAAATTCCAGGCCAGTAGAAGTTCTGCGTAATATGTCTCTTTGTATGTTTTATGCCCATATGACCTGCAAAGGCAATATCATGGGCTATGGCTAGATGGTAGGCTCTGGATACTACCAACTGCTGTATCCTCTCACCATCTAGCCCTCCATCCGGGGTCCACTCTCTATACAGTAACCCTTTGTCCCAGTAAACAGATTCCCCCTTCCCTTGAGAATCATGTGCCTCACTAGCTACCTGTCTCAGGCCTTGTAATGTAGGGTCTGAGAGATGAGCCTGTCTCAGTACTCTTTGTAACCCTTCCCAGCTCCCCTTCCACAGCAAGTCTGGCATCCTGTGACAGCGGTGCCTCACTGTCAGCCTGGCTACTACTACTCACCTTTACCTTTGCAGTCTCACTGCCCAGGGGAACATCAGTACCCACAAGCAGCTGTGGCTCACCTTCAGTCTCACTGCTTCATTGTAGCTCCCTCCCTGAAGTAACCACCTCACCAGTCCTGGCTGCAAGTATGTGGTCTGACTGTGTCTCCCCCAGGCTACCAGACCCACATGCTTGTCTCCAAGCCTGACTGCATGTAACTGCATTAACACATGGTACTACCTCATCAAAATGCTTCCCTATCAGGACATCTGCAGGATGGTGGTTTTGTACCCCTGTTGTCTCAAGATAACCTACTGTTGGCATTTTGTCCTTCCAACTTACTGGTTCTCTCACCTTTTGTTCCCCACTTTGTCTCTGTGGACATCTATATGCCACTTGGCCCCACTGATTGCATTCAAAACATTTAACCCTAGGTCCTGGATGTGTACCTGGACTAGTGGCTTCCCCTGTTACCATCAGATTATGTTGGGGCAGTCTGGGCTGCCCACCATGGGTTCCTTTTAGACCCATGAGCAGTACTGGGGGTCCCTTTCCTGTGCAGTGATGCCCTGTTTGCTAGGTATAGGTCTTCCTTCTCTCCCAACTCATCTGAAGTAGCACATTGTCTATCAGCTAACCAGAAACTCATGTCCTCAGGCAAAGTGCTAAGGGCTTGTTCCCTCACCAAAAGGTCTGCCAGCCCTTCAAAAGTGGTGACCTGACATCCACTCACCCACCTATGAAAATAAGTGCTAAATTCAGCAACATATTTGCACACACTTTCATCTGTCTTTCATCTATGCCCACAAAACATTTTCCTATAAGTTACAGGTGTTAGCATAAAAAATTCTAACAAACAATTCTTAACAGCAAGATAATCAAAATAATAATCAGATAATTTAGACAACACAATTACAGCTTTACCATGGAGTAAAGGGGTCAGGAACCCTACCCAGAGCCTTTGGTTAACATCATACTGTTTACATACCCCCTCAAACATATGAATGAAACTATCAAAATGATCCCCCTCTGTAAACTGCGGAAGAAATTTACTGACCTTTTTTGTTTCTGGGGTCCAGTTACTCCCTTCCCCATTACCTCTATGACTCTGTTGAAGAGTCAGCATCTCCTTTTCATGCAGCCTCTACCTCTCCTTGTCCTTAGCTTCCATCTCCAAACGCCTGGCCTCCAACTCAAGTCTCTTTAGCTCCAGATAGATTTTTAAGTCCTCTGCAGAAAGGCCGAGCTGTCTATTCCCTGAGTTTTTTCCCTGAGTTTTGTACATCTCCATGGCCAGTCTGATCTTCCTCCTGATTACTGTTTTCTGATGCAGCTGTGACCAAAGCAGCAATCATGTCTGCCTTAGTCAGGTTTCCATCCACCAGTCCCTTAGCCTGGCACATCTCAGCCAACTGGCTCCTTGTCAGCTTGCCATACTCCTCTGCTGACATGCTTGCCTGCTGTCCCTGACTAACTGAGCTAACAAAAGAAATAAAACAATTGTGATCTGAACTCTGAATATTCAATGTGCGGCTGATTTAGAGTACAAAAACACCTTCAGTGATCACTGTACACAAGCCACAGGAATTCACTATCCACATCACTACAAGCCAATTGCTATTTGATGTGACTAACTCACCACTATCAGCCAATTAATATCTGATGTGGATATCTTACCACTGCCAAACAATTAATATGTGACGCCCGTACACTGGCCTAGTAATCAAAGAGCCTCAATCCTCACCACTAGCACCAGTGAGGTGCATGCACATTGGGAAGGATAACAAGTACACACACAACAAAGTACAATTTCCCTTAAGTGCACACAGAGATCACAGTCAGTCTGGGGCTGGTTTCTCCCTTTCTCTTCAGATTCCCAATAATACTCCCCACTGGCACAGCTATAGAGTGGAGTCCTTAGCCAGGGTTCCAAGACAAGTCCTCCCAGCACTCCCTCTGTCCAACCAGTGCTTTGTGTCCCTGCCCAAGTAGCTGATACACACACACACACACACACACACACACACACACACACACACACACACACACACACACACACATACTCACACTTTTAGATATGATTTATATACAAACACACAGACACTCCTGGGGAAGCTGGCACAGGTCTGCTAGGTATGCCTCTTCTTCCCAGGCTATAAGGTAGTAATCCACTGCTACCAGAACCCCTACTTATCAGCTACTATAAGGCCCTTCCCAAAGGGTGACCAATTTTGTTGTGTAATAATACTGTTATCCAATTAGTGTGACCAGAACTTTTAAGGCTATTGGAGTGGCTTAGTACAGTATCACTAAATACATGCAAGTACTCTAGAGCTTAAATTGTCTCTACACAAAACAGCCACAGTTGAAAGGCTTAAAATATATAATAATAAATAATAAAAACACAAGACAAATCTCCTCAATTTAACACAGTGCTAGTCAAGAATTCAGAGATCACAGGAAAATGCGTAAAATAATACTGTAGAATAATCTGAGATAAATATAGAAAACAACTAGTCTAATCTTACTATTTTCTATTTATTTCTAAGAGAAATACTAAAGTCTAAGATCCTACTTACATATAGAGCAAGCACGTGCTGGTGATGTCAATTCTGAAGACAAATGCAAAATGCTCTCTCTTTCTTTCTGAGATCTCTTAAATTGATAATACATTACTGCTGTCTCATTTTAGATTACATCATTCTTGACACTTCTCAGAAACTCTAAATTTACATTTCTTAGTTTTCTTAGTAAGCTTGCATCTGGCCAGGAAGCCACATCAATAAAAGACATTATACATGTAAAACCTTGCAATTAACTTTGGTCTCAAAACAATAGAAGGAATTCCTTTGTCCAGACATTCTGTCTCTGAGCTTTTAAATCAAACAGTCATAAAATGTTTTACTTTTTTTTCAGCAGGGTGCACTGTGGTTACATTTTTGAAGTTCAGAACATATAACACAGTTTTTCTTACATTTAGCTTTCTTACATTTGTAAAACAGCCTGTGGATTATATTAATATTTACAATGACATAGAATTATCTACAAAATTCTATCTAGCTGGGCTGGCAGCCTTTCAATTTTTCACGCATATCATTTAACTGTATTTTATGGATATCTTACCCTGTGTTTTGTGTGTGTGTATGTATATATATATATATATATATATATATATATATATATATATATATATATATATATATATATATATATATATACACACACACACACACACACACACACACACACACACACACACACACACACATATATATATATATATATATATATATATATCGTTTTTTTTCTTGGTATACTCTGACTGCATTTTTTATTCTTGATGTATCTGTATTCAAACTTACCGGTGTGTTCAGAGTTTTGTTATGTACTTATTTTGTATATAATATGGTTGATTGAAAGACTGAAAGACTGTGATATATTTTCTGCTCTTTATTTTGGGTCATTGCTGAACACTATTGTAGAGCACTGTGATGTTATGAGGTAGTGCCATCTGTGCCAGGGAGACTAGGGCAGTACATGTGTACATATGCCAGCATAGCTAACTGGAGTTTTGTAAAGAATTTTGTTATTTGACTATCACACTGATCTGTACAGCTATTTCAGTAAAATACATTTGTAAAGTTACTTGTGTTAATAATGCATCAATAGTAGGTCTTACTGGACAGAAAGAATGTATACATGTATATGAGGTTGAATTGTTGTAACTGATCAAATGTGCATGTTTGTCAGAGAACCCTAGAAGGGTGGAAAGTTTGACATAGTGTTACAGCTTTCAGGTACTGCCACAGATCCTAGCAAAGCTCTGTGTGTGTGTGTGTGTGTGTGTGTGTGTGTGTGTGTGTGTGTGTGTGTGTGTGTGTGTGTGTGTGTGTGTGGTGTACCTGAGTCAGATGATCAGAGGTGATGTCATCCTCTAACCAGCATCTGGTTTCTTTGGAACCCCTGCAGCCACACTTTAGTATCTGACAGTAGAGATTTCTGGCAGGATATATATCTCACAGATCCAGACAGACAGGAGAGACATCATCTGGCTTTTTTTTGGTAAGACACTCAGCACACATCGGAATGCCTTGCTTTAGTAAGTAGTCAGGAAACAGTAATTCTTTGGTCAGTCAGGAACATTTAGTGAGAATAGTTTAGTATTGTTTTCTGCATCTGTGAGAAACTGTCTAACTGTATTTTTTTATGTCTCTATGGTTGAAACTCTGTTTATTGTATTCAGTATTCTTCTGTTTTCTGTTTTATTATTTATCATTAAATAGCTTAATACCTTTCATTGTGGTTGGTCTTTTAGAGAATAATTTTAACATTTTGAAAGTACTTGTGCTTGTTTTAGTGACACTGTGTCTGTTCCTGAAAGCCTTGCTGCTTTGGTCACACCCTACCATTTGTATTGGTATTAATTTTACACAGTATAATTGGGTAAGCTTTTTAATGGCCTTAGGGTAGCTGACTGGTGGCTGCGTAATTATCTTAGAGTCTTGGCAGAAAGGGGCACAGCTAGTAAATATGTGCCAGCTTTTCCCAGGTTTTTTATGTGTGTGTGTGTGAACCTCAAATATCCAAGTGTGGGTGTGTCAGCTACTGGGAACAGGGACACAGAGCTCCAAAGTGGACAGTGTGGAGTTTTGTATGGGTCTAGACAGATAGAAGGTGCGTCCAGACCCAGGTCTGGAGTATGCTCCCTGTGTGCTGTTAAGGGAAATTGTGCTCAGTGCATGTCGCTGCATCTGGAAATACTTTGTGAATCATCTTTGCTCTTAGTGACCATTCCTCACCATAGTCAATGGTGAGGACTGAGTCTCCTTGATTGATGGACCAGAGTAGGGACCCGTCACAAGCACTACAGTCATAAGTAAAAATGACAACATCTCTGAAACAGTCATCTTTTTTTCAATTAAGTTTTTTTTTTACACACACTTAAACGCAACGCAGAAATTATACTATAAGGTCTTTAATTTTATTACTGGTGTCCCTGAAGATGACATTAATATTTCTAGTTAAAGAAGATAGGTGGCTTAAAACCATTCCCATAAATTAAAATTGCCATACCTTACTTATTTACGTTTGTCCATGAAATACCATACGCCCACCACCTTTCACTTGGTCAGCTTACCACCGAAATTAAATATTCCTATTCATTGTCTTAGGTCTGCCAAAGTTTGTCTTTTAAATTCTGACTGTAGTAATAATGCATTAAAGTGTTCTTTATTCCTCACTGATCTTCTAGAAGTTTGGAACACTGTAATACTTTATCTGAAATTATAAGGTTTTTAGATTTTGCTTTTGAGTCTTATATGGACACTTGGCTTCTATATCAGTATAACTGTTCTGGTGAAGTCACTTTCACAGCTAATGTCCTTCTGTCCCTACATCTAATATTCTTTCTCTATCATACATTATGCTTAATTCTTTGAATATGACTTAGCATGTTATGTCACAACTCCCCTGACATATTTTAAATCTTGCACCCAAGTCATTTACTAATCTAGTTAATCTTTACTGCCTTGGCTTATTATCCTTAAATATCTACAGTCTCTTTTCATTCTGTATTTTCTGTCTCCATTCTTTAGCTCATCTTCTTACCCTATATTTATCTCCTAGACACCGCACTTCTGTCCATTCACCATATCTTTCCCTCTAAACCTCATCTTTTTTCAGCTTTCTTGAAACCTCATGTGTTTTGCAACTTTACCTGAGTTCTTCTTGTGTTTTCATTTTTTTTGCTTCTTGGCAAAACAGCTGCAAAAGTTTTATTTTATTTTGTTTACTATGATTATGAAGGCAGATCTGGAAAGTGGTTTTCTCATTTCAAGGACACAGCTTCAGTGTATGCATCTGCTTGCATGGAAGAACTTTTCCACAAACTTGTTGTCAAGATATTGTTGAGACATTGTGGTGCTAACTTCAGCAGATGTCTCCTTTCAACCTTTGACTCTAGTGGGTTCCTATACTTCTAAGATGTTCTGTTGTCTGATTTCTAGTATCTGGAATTCTGGCTGTTTGCTTACAGTATTTGATGTAGTAGTGTAATTTAGGATTTTTATCTTTAATATGAATGCAGTGATTGCACCAAGACTTATCTTAGGATGGAAGCAGACACTTACCTTTTGTAACTTAGATGTTTTGACTCCAACAATAAATTAATCCTTATGGATAGCGAACTCAAGAGAGTCTGCCTTCCTATGTGCCTTTTGTTTCTGCTATTTGTCTCAATTCATCCTCAGTGTACCCAATGTGCATGTGAAAAGGCAGGAAGCCTCTACAGTCACAGTTCATAATCTGAGTTTACATATATACACATACATATTGATATCTATATCTGTATCTATATCTATATATGGATCTGTGATAACTGGTCAAACAACCACAATGTCAATGACCAGTATATTGACGTACTAATGGTCAAAAATGGATGGCGCAGTGGTGGCATTGTCACCTCACAGCAAGAAGTTCTCCATTTCGATTTTTGGCTGGAGTGCCTTCTGTGTGCAGTCTACATGTCCTCCCTGTGTTCATGTGGGTTTCCTTAGGGTGTTCCAGTTCCCCCCGTGTTACAAAGACATGTATCCAGATTGTTTGTCTGTGGGCCTCTGCTGAAAATTGGCTTTGTTCCAAGTCAGACTTTCCTGGTTAACAAATGTTAAATAAAAAAAAAGATGTAATGTTGACATATTTTGCGCATGTTCTGAGAATTACCCAGGAGAAGGCTAAACCAAAAAAGTATTTTCATAGGGAGGAAAACTAATTATATATAGTAACTCTGAGACTTAATAATCCCCAGGGAAAGGGAATTGCTGATCTTGTACATCTGTTGACCATCTGCTTCCATTGACCAAATAGTGTTGACCAGACAGATGTCGATTTTGCGATCACTGGATCACATATCATGCACCCACCATACCTCTCAACCTGGAAACATCAAAAATCTGGATAAGGCCCATGAAAAATAGGTACAAATCTGTGCAATGATTGACATCAAGTTTGCATACATAATTATGTAACCCCGCCCACTCCAATGGAATTGTGGGATACCAACTTTCAAACTCAAACTGAAGAACAAATAACCAAAATATGGCACCAGCGTCCAAGTTCCAAGCACATGTCCTAGCTTTCATGAGATGTTAGTGCCAATATTAGAATAAAGTTAATGTTAATACAGTATACCTCAAATAAATAGTTCTATATTTTGCTGTATTTCTCTTGCCCAAGTGTATTCCCATCATTGGAATCCTTGTTGGAGGAATAGCATCCTACATCGCAGTAGCATGCACTCCCAACATATTTATCAAAACATAGTGACAAGTCAGACCCTTAGAATGTCACGTCTTACTACTGAAGATGAGAGCTATAATCTGAAACAAGAGATGTTAGCAGATAATTTTTCAGCTAGGGGTTATAGCAAAAAGGAAATAGAAGGTGTATATCAAGTAAATGATTTTGCGAGGAAAGGGAAGGGTAAGCCCTACCTACATAGGCATCAAGGTCACAACACATATGTGAATAATGGGGAACAGCAAGTTAATGTAAGTAGGATAACAATTCC